>NC_084547.1:7282500-7284659 GCF_024500275.1 Phycodurus eques | reverse complement strand
AACCCGAACCTAACTTAACCCGAATCCTGACCCTAGACCCTAACCCTAACCCTAACCCTAACCCTAACCTAACCTAACCCTAACCCTAACCCTAACCCTAACCCTAACCCTAACCCTAAACCCTAACCCTAACCCTAACCCTAACCCTAACCCTAACCCTAACCCTAACCCTAACCCTAACCCTAACCCTAACCCTAACCCTAACCCTAACCCTAACCCTAACCCTAACCCTAACCCTAACCCTAACCCTAACCCTAACCCTAACCCTAACCCTAACCCTAACCCTAACCCTAACCCTAACCTAACCCTAACCCTAACCCTAACCCTAACCCTAACCCTAACCCTAACCCTAACCCTAACCCTAACCCTAACCCTAACCCTAACCCTAACCCTAACCCTAACCCTAACCCTAACCCTAACCCTAACCCTAACCCTAACCCTAACCCTAACCCTAACCCTAACCCTAACCCTAACCCTAACCCTAACCCTAACCTAACCCTAACCCTAACCCTAACCCTAACCCTAACCCTAACCCTAACCCTAACCCTAACCCTAACCCTAACCCTAACCCTAACCCTAACCCTAACCCTAACCCTAACCCTAACCCTAACCCTAACCCTAACCCTAACCCTAACCCTAACCCTAACCCTAACCCTAACCCTAACCCTAACCCTAACCCTAACCCTAACCCTAACCCTAACCCTAACCCTAACCCTAACCCTAACCCTAACCCTAACCCTAACCCTAACCCTAACCCTAACCCTAACCCTAACCCTAACCCTAACCCTAACCCTAACCCTAACCCTAACCCTAACCCTAACCCTAACCCTAACCCTAACCCTAACCCTAACCCTAACCCTAACCCTAACCCTAACCCTAACCCTAACCCTAACCCTAACCCTAACCCTAACCCTAACCCTAACCCTAACCCTAACCCTAACCCTAACCCTAACCCTAACCCTAACCCTAACCCTAACCCTAACCCTAACCCTAACCCTAACCCTAACCCTAACCCTAACCCTAACCCTAACCCTAACCCTAACCCTAACCCTAACCCTAACCCTAACCCTAACCCTAACCCTAACCCTAACCCTAACCCTAACCCTAACCCTAACCCTAACCCTAACCCTAACCCTAACCCTAACCCTAACCCTAACCCTAACCCTAACCCTAACCCTAACCCTAACCCTAACCCTAACCCTAACCCTAACCCTAACCCTAACCCTAACCCTAACCCTAACCCTAACCCTAACCCTAACCCTAACCCTAACCCTAACCCTAACCCTAACCCTAACCCTAACCCTAACCCTAACCCTAACCCTAACCCTAACCCTAACCCTAACCCTAACCCTAACCCTAACCCTAACCCTAACCCTAACCCTAACCCTAACCTAACCCTAACCCTAACCCTAACCCTAACCCTAACCCTAACCCTAACCCTAACCCTAACCCTAACCCTAACCCTAACCCTAACCCTAACCCTAACCCTAACCCTAACCCTAACCCTAACCCTAACCCTAACCTAACCCTAACCCTAACCCTAACCCTAACCCTAACCCTAACCTAACCCTAACCCTAACCCTAACCCTAACCCTAACCCTAACCCTAACCCTAACCCTAACCCTAACCCTAACCCTAACCCTAACCCTAACCCTAACCCTAACCCTAACCCTAACCCTAACCCTAACCCTAACCCTAACCCTAACCCTAACCCTAACCCTAACCCTAACCCTAACCCTAACCCTAACCCTAACCCTAACCCTAACCCTAACCCTAACCCTAACCCTAACCCTAACCCTAACCCTAACCCTAACCCTAACCCTAACCCTAACCCTAACCCTAACCCTAACCCTAACCCTAACCCTAACCCTAACCCTAACCCTAACCCTAACCCTAACCCTAACCCTAACCCTAACCCTAACCCTAACCCTAACCCTAACCCTAACCCTAACCCTAACCCTAACCCTAACCCTAACCCTAACCCTAACCCTAACCCTAACCCTAACCCTAACCCTAACCCAACCCTAACCCTAACCCTAACCCTAACCCTAACCCTAACCCTAACCCTAACCCTAACCCTAACCCTAACCCTAACCCTAACCCTAACCCTAACCCTAACCCTAACCCTAACCCTAACCCTAACCCTAACCCTAACCCTA